>NW_026020230.1:0-45345 GCF_900185275.1 Solanum verrucosum
TCCTTTGACAAAGTTGACTCAGAAGACAGTGAAATTTCAATGGTCTGAAGCTTGTGAGAAAAGCTTTCAGGAATTGAAAAAGAGGTTGATTACTGCTCCAGTTTTGACGTACCAGAAGGTACTCAAGGTTTTGTGGTGTATTGTGATGCATCTAGAGTTGGTTTGGGTTGTGTCTTAATGCAGAATGGCAAAGTTATAGCTTATGCCTCCAGACAGTTGAAGGTTCATGAGAAGAACTACCCAACCCATGACTTAGAGTTGCTGTATAGTTTCGCTTTGAAGATATGGCGTCATTACTTGTATGGTGTGCATGTTGACATATTCACTGATCACAAGAGCCTTCAATATGTGCTTACTCAGAAAGAGCTTAATCTCAGACAGAGGAGGTGGTTAGAGTTACTCAAGGATTATGACCTGAGTATTCTTTACCACCCAGGTAAGGCTAATGTTGTTGCTGATTCTTTAAGCAGGTTGTCTATGGGTAGCACCGCCCATATTGAAGAAGGAAGGAGAGAGTTAGCAAAAGATGTGCACAGACTGGCATGCCTGGGAGTCAGATTACAGATTCCGCAGAAGGAGGAATAGCGGTGACGAGCGGGGAGTCATCATTAGTGTCAGAAGTGAAAGAGAAACAAGATCAAGATCCCATTTTGCTTGAGTTGAAGGCAAATGTTCAAAAGCAAAGAGTATTAGCTTTTGAACAAGGGGGAGATGGTGTTTGAGATATCAAGGTAGATTGTGTGTACCTATGGTAGATGGACTCCAAGAGAGGATTATGGAGAAGCTCATAGCTCCAGATATTCCATTCATCCGGGTTCCAAAGATGTATCGTGACTTGAGAGAAGTTTATTGGTGGAATGCATGAAGATTGAATGTGAAGAAGCATTGCTTTTGTTGCTAAGTGTCCAAATTGCCAACAAGTGAAAGTTGAACACCAAAGGCCCGGTGGTTTGGCTCAGAGGATAGAACTTCCGGAATGGAAGTGGGAGATGATCAATATGGATTTCATCACAGGGTTGCCAAGGTCTCGCAGACAACATGATTCTATTTGGGTATTGTCGACAGAATGACAAAGTCAGCCCATTTTCTACCGGTAAAGACTACCTTCAGCAGAAGATTATGCCAAGTTGTATATTCAAGAGATAGTGAGACTTCATGGAGTCCCAATCTCCATTATTTCAGATAGAGGTGCACAGTTTACTGCACAGTTCTGGAAATCTTTTCAGAAAGGCTTGGGTTCAAAGGTGAACTTAAGTACTGCCTTTCATCCTCAGACTGATGGGCAAGCAGAGCGCACTATTCAGACTTTAGAAGATATGTTGAGGGCTTGTGTGATCGATTTCAAAGGTAATTGGGATGATCACCTACCTCTCATTGAGTTTGCCTACAACAACAGTTATCACTCTAGCATCCAGATGGCTCCATATGAAGCTCTTTATGGGAGAAGATGTAGATCTCCTATTGGATGGTTTGAAGTTGGTGAAGCACAGTTGATAGGACCAGATTTAGTTCACCAAGCTATGGAGAAGGTGAAAGTGATTCAAGAGAGGTTGAAAACGGCACAGAGTCGCCAGAAATCCTACACTGATGTTAGGAGAAGGGCGTTAGAGTTTGAAGTAGATGATTGGGTATATTTGAAAGTTTCACCCATGAAGGGGGTTATGAGGTTTGGTAAGAAGGGGAAACTTAGTCCCCGGTATATTGGACCTTACCGCATAGCCAAGAGGATTGGCAATGTTGCTTATGAGTTGGAGTTACCACAGGAACTAGCAGCGGTTCATCCGGTATTTCATATCTCTATGTTGAAGAAGTGCATAGGTGATCCTTCATTGATCCTACCGACTGAAAATGTTAGGATCAAGGATAACTTATCTTATGAGGAGATTCCTGTTCAGATTTTAGATCGCCAAGTTCGTAGGTTGAGAACGAAAGATGTAGCATCAGTCAAGGTCCTTTGGAGGAACCAATTTGTTGAGGAAGCTACTTGGGAAGCCGAAGAGGACATGAAGAAGAGATACCCAATCTCTTTGAATCCGGAGGAAATGCAGATCAAGGTACTAATTTCCTTCTTAGTGCTCTTTAAATTGTAGTGAGCATGTTGTTGTTGTTGCATGATTGCTTGTTGGGTGTTTGAGTTGATGTTACACCCTTAGCCTAGTAAGAGTAACCTCATTCGAGGACGAATGTTCCCAAGGGGGAGATATTGTAACATCCGGCAATTTGAAATAACTATGAAGAGGCTTAGAATTGGAAATAGTCTTTTTGGAAAGAATTAAAAAACTGGAAAATTTGGTTAAGTATGGGAAAAAGTGAGTTTTTGGCCAAATTTGAACAGTTATAACTCCTAGCTCAGGATGATTTAGGTGTAGTTCCAGTTATGTTTGCAAAGTTTGTGGATGGTCTTTCCAACGCCGAGTTTGCCCATTCCGAGTTTGTATGAGGGAGTTATGCCCTTTGGAATTGGGTTGTTCAGGAGTTAACCCGATTTTGTAAGGGTATTTTGGTCTTTAGCCTTTTCTTTTGGATATATATTAAGGTGTTAGACTGATTTTAAATCAGTTTTTCCTTTTTAAAGTGAGAGTTAGGGTTCTTGATAGAAAAGGAGAGAAGAGGAGAAAGGAAGAAGAAGCAACTTCGTAGAGATCGTCGTGATTTCGTCGGGGGTGATCCCTATTAAGGTATGTGAGTTCATAGTGTTGGGTTGGTTCTTTCCCCCACACGCCAAACTCGTTTTAATTCCGAGAAAAGATTGGTTGTGTTGTTGAAATTTGTGGTTGTGTGTGTTGAAGTTGTTGGTTGTGTTGTTGAAGTTCCTTGTTGTTTTGGGAAATGTTTCCGGTTGTGATTTTGAGTTGAATCTATTGTGTGTTGAGGGGTTTTATGATTCTAAGTGTTTGGGGATGGAAACTTTGAAGTTAAGAAGGTTTAGAGTGGGGAAAGAGAAGGAGAAGGTCGAATTTCGGGAAAAAGGGTTGGGGCGTTGCGCCAGCCAGCGCGCCCCAAAAGGGGCTCTGAAGCCCAGCCCTTGGGGCGGCGCGCCTAGCAGAGCGCCCAGCAGGCCCCTCTGAAGCTTGAGGGCTGGCGCTCCGCGCCTCTCAGAGCGCCAAAGACGCCAAGTTTTCCCTTTCATTCCCTACTTTTTCATGCATGTTCCTTGCATTGTACCTATGTTTCATAGTTGTTTCCAACACTCCAAGGTATGTCTAAACGTCAAGAACTCATCCATAAACATGTGATCATATACCTTGAATCCATAATCCAATTCGAGGAAAGTTTGGATCAAAGTCAAGTGAAGTTAGAGTCAATCTTAGAAGTTAAGAAGTAAGTCCAAGCAAGTCTTTAAAGTTGTTCAAGAGTCTTTATTGAATGTTTTAACTTCATTTTAAGGCTCGAGTTTCGAGTTAAGTAAAGAGTATCTAGTTTCAAGTTAAGTCAAGAGTATAAAGTTGAGTTCTTTTCTCAAAAGTTATTAGGGAACAATGTATTCCCGAAGAAGTTTTAAAGAAATGTTTTCACATTTAAACAAGATTGGAAACTGAGATTTCCAAAGAGCCTTCGGGACAGTTTTCCAAAAAAAAGAGTTACCGCTTTCTAAATGAAGCAAGAGAGGAAACTGAGATTTCCAAGATAGCCTTTAAGCTAAGTTTTTTCAGTAATTATCTCAAATCAGCAGGAAGACATATGTTTTAAAAACATAAGAGCCAATACATTATTGGGAGTAGTATCGAGCACCGAATTGGGGGAGCGTTCAAAGAACCCACAGCCCCCATAGAACCATGCAGCCATCATGGGTAGAAGAGGTTCATACTTTTTAGATGAATCCTTTTCAAATTAGACTAGTAGATCCATTAGGCAGTTCAGGTCCTATACCTTTGGCCGGGTGTAGGATGCTCTGGCAGCGTGAGGTTGATCGTGTATCATCACTATAGCGCTTATGTGTTGGTTGTCGGTTAGAGAAACTCCCACAGTAGTTATTGTATTTTCATACAAAGAAAGTATTGTATTTTTATATACATCAGTTCATTTGTATTTCTATATACATCTCAGGCTTATTGTATCTTTGTATACACACAGAGTTTATAACAGGTTTTAAACAGTCTTTCTTTATATCGCGATTGTTTTAAATTACCTTATATTGAAAGAAGTCAGTCAGGTTGAGTTGAGTTGAGCCAGGTAAGCTATTCAGTTTATTCCAGTTGTCCTTCTAGCCTATGTTGCTTAGTTTTCCAACTCGCATACTCGTACATTCAATATACTGATGCCAGTTGGCTTGCATCTTATGACGATGCAGACGCAGGTACCCAGGATCAGCATCCAGCACACCGTTGATCCAACTGAGCACTCCAGAGTCAGTGGTGAGCCTCTTTGCATCCTTGAGGACTCGGTTATTTTGTTCTCTTACTTTTGTGTTATTAGGATGTTGCGGGGTCTGTCCCAACATCCATCCCAGTGTTATAGAGGCTTCATAGACAGTCAGTCAGTTAGTTAGTTTTGAGTCTCTCATCTATGTATATATATGTAAATATTCTATTTTGGGACTCGAGTTTCCTTTAAGGCCAGATTTTATCAGTTAAGTTACTTTTATGTCCTTGCATTGCATGGAGTTATTCTGTTGAGATAGTTTTCCGCTGAGTTAAGGAAGCCAGGCAAAGGATTCGCTTGGGGCCAGCAATGGTCTTCGAGTGTCGGCCACGTCCAGGGTGTAGGCTTGGAGTGTGACAATTTTAAAGTTAAATTATTACTTAATAAGAAATATGTGATTGTGATTCTTTTTTAGATTGGCGAAAAAGGAAAGTGGATTGGTCATATAAACTGAGACAAAGAGAGTAGTAGCTTTTTCCTTCATTTTCAACTATTGTTTTAGCTCAAAAATTTATTACAAAATAATTTTCAAATTCAAAGTTAAAAATTGATAATTATTTTCAATTATACCTTCAATATTAACACCTATGCATATCATTTAATAGAAAAAAAAATCAACGGATCTTTATTAAATATAGTTAACTTAATAAAATATATCTTATATTTATGATTTTCGTAATTAGCGTGAAAAAGCTAAAGCAATAATTAAAATGAGACGGAGAAAGTACTAGTTAGGTCATTGGGTTTCTAGAGCTTTCTTTCATGTCAAATACTTGTGCACTTGTCTAAGTTCTACTCATTATTGTACTTGACCTCAAATACAAGTAGGGTGATAAAGTCATAAACGGTTGGATTATGACTCGATTTTTAATTCATTTTTGTCCAATTTAACTTAAATAACTCACCTATTTATAAATTCATTTCAATTTAACATTTTCAAATTCAAGTTAACCCGTTCACTCAACATTTCTAAATACAAGTCTAATATATGAAAGAATTGATTAAAATTAATAGTGATCCAATATAAAAGTTAGCATTTTTTTATGATTACTATTGACTTATAACGATCAAATTAAGGCTTTTATCGATCATATTTCCCCTAACTCACTATAGTCCTTTTTTCTTGTACTTGTGTACACATTTTCTCTTATTTTTTCTAAAAGGAAAGAAAAAAAAAATAGAGTCCAAGTTGTCAACTTGGCAGGGTTAATTAGCAGAGGATGTATAATATATATATATATATATATATATAATATATATAATTCCATTTTTAGTCATTTGAAATCAGTAGCGGAATCAATTTTTTTATTATGGAATCTAAAATACGAAGTAGTATCCACATAAAGAAGTAAAAAAGGATTCAACATCTACTACATATATGTAAAAAATAATTTTGATTATTTTTTTATCGAAAGGGGTTTCTTTCATTCTATCTGACTCCGACCCTATATGAAATAATTTAATTAAAGTGATGAAAAAAGAAAAGAAAAAAAAAGGTCCACACGGCTTTGAATTTAATTTTAAGCCTGTTTCCCATTGAGACCTCCGGCTTATATAGTCTTTAGCGATGGATTATCAAAAAATATTATTAATTTCGAACAATTTAAAGATGAAGTTGATAGCTATATTTTTTTTTTTAAAAAATAGCAAATTAAGTGTTAGCTTAGGGTCATGTTAATTTGTAGTATCTTTTTCTTCTTTGAAATTTTAATGATTTCATATTGTGTACGTTGACAGTATGAATTTATTTTATATTAACAAATTAAGTTAATTTATAATAATAAATTAAGATGCAATAATTATATGGAGTGTCAAAAAAAGAGATAGATATCTTCATATGCTTTTTGAATCATGATTGTATAAATTTTACATTAAAAAACTAAAAAAATCTATGTTCGAAGTAACGCTAAAAAAATTGACAGTTCAACTTTCATATATCGTTTTACATAAAAAAAAAAAATGCGATGGAGAGAATATTATTAATGGTTCATGTGAAACATCTCTACTACTCAAAATTAAAATTAATTTGAAATCATGAAACACAATTCTTTTTTTTTATATACATAAAAATAAAATAAAATTGGCATGGTGGTGAAATGTGTAATCAAATAGTCCTAAAACATGAGTACTTTATTAGTATAAGAAGTATTAGTTGTGAAACATACTTTTTTTCTTTTAAAGCAAAGACATGGTCATGTAATGTGTATTCAAACTTGGTCCTAAAATAAGACTACCTTATTATAAGAATATTTGACCAAAGTATAGGTTCTAAAAGTTTCTTTGTGGTAATTGAAGGATAATTTTATTTTCAATTGCCATTTTTTCTCTCCTTTTTTAAGTCTAGTCATTCCCTAAGAATATTGATTTTGAGTCTATTGATAAGATTGAGAATGATAGCCTAAATTGAATACAACATAGTCAATACTCAATAACTAACCCTTCATTTCTAGCTTGCAACTAGTAGTACTAGTTAGTGTCACATTCATACCAACAAAATAAAGAAAATAAATGGGGGGGAGTGGATTTTACCATTGTTTTGAGAATCTACACCAAAGAAAGACTTGCCAAATTCTAAATGGCCCCACCCTAATCAATTTTATGAAATTAAATAATGATGTGAGCAAGATTCGTCATGTATTTCCATATCAGAGTTTTAATTAAGTGGGATGAAAATTATGAGATAGATCAGAGTTTAAATTCAAGGTATGCATGCACAACATGAGATGATTTATTCACGGAACGCTAGCAAATATTCAGTTTGAGATCGACTATACTTTGTGACCGTCACATGGGCAGAGTTAATTGTGTGTTGATGAATATACATATTACCTTTCTCGGAAAAAAAAAGTCACATCGATCATTAGCCATATCATCACCTTTCAAAGAAATTACCTACTTATATACAAAGACCAAATAACATTATACCCTAAAGCAACATTAATATCAAACTTACATATTATAGACTGATAGTCTGATACTTGCTAATAAAAGAGATTTTAAAATGTCATATAGTATTAAGGAAAAACTACGTAATTAGACATACTTTACTATCATATATATTATTATACTTATACTTTCAAAACATTACGTATCTTACCATTAATTAAGAATTTTCTACCAGATATTGAGGAAAATAAACTTGAATATACTTTTTTTTTACTGCCACATAGACTAAAATAGGGAGAGAGGCGAGCGAGATTCGTCATGTATCCCAGATACATGCAAATCACACTAAATATACACTAGATACATGTATATGTATGTATCTGGTGTTATTCACATGTATCTAGGATAACAAATGCATTGGAGAGTGGCGATCCTATCACGACCCAATGAAGGATCATGACCTGCGCTAAGGGGGAGAATCCCAAAGCAAGCCTCACCAGAATTTTACAGAAAATCGGGCAGAGTTTCCTTCGTTTTTAGGTATCCTGGATTTTTCCTGTCTCAGAAATTCACAACACAACTAATAGCAACTATAAACCACCATATAATATCCATCAATGATCAAATTGTCACGCAGTAAAAATCAATTCATCTCCAAATTACGGAAAAAGTTCCAAACTAGTCACTTGACTACAATTCGAAGGACTAATCTGACTCAAATCAAAGGAATGACAAATGGAGCGACTCTAAGAGTTTTTAAAAGAAACTAAATAAACATAGCAAATCAATAGTTCTTTTGCCACGCGAAGCAATGCGGGGCTCACCAGATGCTACCAACGCACACGCTAGTTAATGAAATCTTCTTCAATACCACCTGAATTCTCTGTAAAAACAATTAGCGAGAAGCTAGCTTAGTGAGTAATAATACTTAACCACAACCATTTTAATGAGGGACAAGTCAGAAAACATGCTAGTATAATAATTTTATGTGCCTCATATAAGCAAAATCAATGTAAATACTTAATAGTAAACTCAGAAAAACATTTCATATCAAATCTTATAGCTGGGAGGTTTCTAAGGATGAATCATGTAATTAGTGTGGCCTTCTCTTTAAGAAGTAACCAATAACAGTGAACTCCTCATAAAGGAGTTATATATTCATATCATTAGATCCCTACTCAAGTGATATCAGTAACAGTATACTAGTTCTACCTTCCCACTAGCAAGGGCTTTATCAGTAATCAGTAACTACAAGGTGCACCAGGTCTAATGATCCCGCCATTAGCTACAGGATTCATCAAGGTCTACTCCCATTTATATTTTTCTTGTAATCAGTAGAAACATTTCAAAATCGAACAGAGCATTTAAATCTTATCAAATCATATCATTTCAAAGTTTAACAATCACTTATCAAAATACTATTTCTCAAATAAGTGTAAAACCTTTTCAATAACAGTAATCATATCTTGTAAGAATAAGATCATCTCAAATAATCTTTTCAGTATCATATCCCGTAAAAGACTTGTCCCACATGCAAGTTCAAAACAGTCGGTAACACATTTACTTTTATAAACCATGTAAAAATCATGAAGTTTGTGAAATACAAATTGTGGTAAGATTACTACTCACAGTACTTGTGTTGAGTTACCAAGCTTGCCACTCGATTACTCCGTACGAATTCCTTTGGTCAATCTATAATCACATTCATAACAATTTCGTGTTAACTCCTTCATTTAGGTAATTCATACTACATTTAAAAAACCCAGCCCTAGAGGTTTCATGGCTGATTCGAAATCTGCCCAATCACATAATTAGTGCTTTAATCACACACATTAGTCTCTTCTTGGTCAATTCTCACTGTAAAAAGATCAACCTAACCTTATTGCCCAATTATCTTATTGCATACAAGCCCAATACCAAAGTTTACAGTTCAAATCATTGACTATATTCACTTGGTTCATAAGAATGAAATAAATTTCCTCTTTTTCTTCTAAACCCATGTTCCTCAACTTCCCAATTCCCAATCTTTTAGTCATGGAGGATACAAATTCAACCTTTAGACTATGTTAAGAAACTTACCTTCTTCTCGTTCTTCTTATTCTTCCACCTCTCTTTAGTTTGAGAACTAAGGCTTTCAATTTAAATTTATTTTCTCCTTCGTTCGTTCGCTCACTCTAGAACAAGAAGAGTCCTTTTTTTTTCTTTTGATGCTGAAGTTGCAGCGTTGCTGCTGCTGCCTGCTTCTGTTAGGGCTTTCAGCCCTTTTTATAAAAAAAATTCTGATCTTTTCTTTTTTTTTATGAGAGCTAAATGACAAATATGCCCTTATTTTAATATAGGGTATTACATATCCAGATGGGAGAGAGGGGATGGAGGCAAGAGAGATTTGTTATGTATCTCAATATATGCTAATCCACTTAAATATAAATATACAATTACATTTAATTTTGATCCCATGTATACCGAGATACATGCATATGGACATATCTAAACATATCTGGATGCGCCAAAATCTAGTAAAATACGTAATATTACAAATTGGAGTGTTTTGTAGATTAGCTCCTAAATTGATAGGATATTTATATATATATATAATTGCAGTATGGAAGGTGAATGATGTCTATTGTATATTCATAATTTCCCAACAACTCGTTATCTAGATAGTATACATAAACTTTCTACGTATTAAAATATTTAATATGAATTAGTTTTAAAAGAAATAATATGTGGTTTAGATAGTTTAATTCTTTGTAGGTACAATACAACTAGTTTCAAGTATAATTTGTTTTCTTCAGCAACGTAAAAGAAGTTGGAGAAAATGACTTCTTGCTATTTCTTTCATCAAAAATAACCGCAAATAAGATCTGAACATCAAATGTTATTATGGTGTGTAACAATAACAATCATTCGCTATAGCAGCCAAAAAATGTCCGTCGTTATAAGAGGTCCAACTTTGTCTTTCGCAATTACACTTATAAATCTCAATCCTGAACACTCTCAAAGACAACATAGCAATATTTGCTACTTCACCTTAACTAAGATCTTATGCATAACTTGAAATAACATCATACATACAAAATAAAATTCATCTGATGCTTCAAACTCGCGCACAACAGAGCAATATGTGGATGGAAGTATTACCAAAATCGAGCACGACACCATCTGGACATATCAACTTGACTTGTAACACTGCTGATCTAAATGCAGGTTAAGCATTTCAAGCGTAAGTCATTCTTTGAGCCAGAGAAGCACATTTTAGACATACTGCTGGAAGGAAATCTGCGGTAAACATGTTACTGTTGAGAAACAAAATGATACAATGGGGATTTGAGCAATTACAGTTTCTCAATTTTGAAGTGCAGCTGGAGCAGTGAAAAAACATCAGAGTTTATACGCGAAAAACTCCTTGATCAATATTTCCTTTCAGACTGATGAAAGAAAAAGTGAAATTCGAGAGAAAAGATAAAGTACCTTTCTTCACCTACACTCTGCTGACAGATCACATATGAGCTGATATTTGTCTATTCAGTAGAGAATTTTGGCACAACTGACGAAAGAAAGAAAAAAGATGGTTAAGTTGAGATCAGATAATAAAGTTAAGATTATGTTTAGGCTTTTAGACAGAGGCAGAGCCAGAATTTTCAATAAGGGGGTTCAAATTTGTAGAAATAGACCATGAAGTAGCCGAAGGGGGTTCAACATCTACTATATATACATATAAAATTATTTAACCATGTATAAATAATATAATTTTCTGCCGAAGTGGCTCCGCCCCTGCTTTTAGATGTTAAGTTATGGGAAGACAAGCTTCTGTCTCGTGTGCGTTTGAACTCTCTCAGTAGAAATATCAAAAATCAAGAGTTAAACATGTTCATTACTCTAAACTCTAAATCATCTCCTCCTTCCTCAACCCACGGGAAGAAGAAGCAATACGTTCTTTGATGAAGTTAGAAGAAACTGGATGTAGTCCATTTCAAGTGAACATTTTTAAGCCTGTGAACTTGGTAGAGCAATTGAATGTTAATCAAGGTTGAACTGTACAATACAAAGAACTTGTGTCAGCCTCAGCTATAACAAGCCAAGCTAATATAAAAAAAAAGGAGATAGGAAAAGAAGACTCAGAGCAAGTTTAAAGATTACATTAGTTGCAATGTATCACCTTATAGTCATCTAAAATTAGAATGAAAATGCTTCGCTCCACACAGTGGCAATAGATATACACACTGTTCACCTACTAAGAAAACAAGAAGAATAACAAACAAGGAAAAGGAATGTAAACAGGAAAACGGAGATAGGAACAAACTTTGTGTCTTGTATACCTCTGAATTCTATTAGAGCTATGCATTTATGAGTGACCATGTGCATTACTCTAAACCTCCATTCTCCTTAGTCCTTTGATCAACTAACTCATGAAAAACGGAAAGAACAAGAATACATGAAGTGCTATCAACTTTCCCGAAGCAAATAATTTCAATTCCTACATATACCAGCTTTCGGTTTATCCTTTTTTGCTGTCATCTAAAATTAAATTCATCAGCTTCACAGTGGCAATAGACGTTTGTGCTGCTCAAGGATTTAACAAAGGAAAAAAATTAACAAGCAAGAAAAGGAAGTAATCAGAAAAATAAATGAAAAATAAAGAATTTTAACTTACAATTTATCAGAGCACCATTTTTTTTTAATCACTACTGGGATTCCAAATCAATATATATGGTGGGAATATGAGCAATTTTTGGCCAGTAATCCCCCTTGTTAAATTCTAAGAGTGGTTTGAGCAATGGGCATTTGGAAATATATAGATTAGAGATAGAAGGGGGCATCCCCGATTCGGGAAGAGATTGGACATTAGAGCAATTCCAAATGCGCAGCTCAGAGAGGGAGGAGGGCAACCCCGATTCGGGAAGAGATTGGAGATTAGAGCAATGTTGGATGGTCACTTAGAGAGGGAAGAGAGCATCCTGATTCGGGAAGAGATTGGAGACTATGGCATCCCGAATCTCTAGATGTTGAAGCCACGTGAGACGCTGAAGACCTTCGGTCGGTAGTGAATGAAGATCATGATTGCTAATAATTTTAGCTCAGAAAGAGAGGAAGGAAGCCCTTCTTCCAGCAATGACTGCATTTGAGGTAATTATTAGCAATAGGTACTCAAGAGAGGTGAGGCTTTTGAGAAGTTGGCTGCTTAATGTTTTCAGATTCATATGCTAGCCTTCGATAGAGCAAGGCAACTCCATTTTTTCATCAGCAAGAACCACTTCGTCGCTACCATCATGGTGAATAGTTAAATCTCTGAGACAGGGGAGTCTCTGTAAATACCACTCTTTTCGGCCATTCACCAATTTCTTACAACAGGAGATCCAAGTTGTTGTAAATTGAAGGGCAATCCTCCTTCAGGAAGGACTCTATTTGTGAACAATTAACCAGTTCAGTTCCTTAAGAGATGGAAGGAGTTGTTGCATATGTTCTGGTAGCGACTTCAGCTTCTTGCAGTTGTAAATATGCAATGATGTCATCTGAGTCCCACATGCCACTGAAAGTATTTCAAGATTATCACAATCTCTAATACTGACTGTTTCAGTGGCAGTAGGAATCAAAAGCCTAGTATGTTGTTGCAACTTCTTACACTCAAAGAGAGTGCTCTTGGGAGAAACTCAGGTGAATCACATCCTACTAGAGACAATTCCTTCAGACAATAGCATTGATCGGCGCCTCCATTTCAGTTCCCTACAACCAGAGATTCTTATTCTCTTCAAGGTACTCGGCAGAATGCTAATAGGTAAGGAGGTAAGAGACTTACAATCAGTAATATCTAATTTAACAATCTGTTTCATTCCCTCAAGTTGAGACGTAAACAATTGAGCATCATCAAAAACAACTCCAACCTTAGGAGAATTAGTAACTTCAAACTCTTTTAAATTTGAAAGTTGGATAGGTGTCTCCAAACTGAGTTCAGGGCATTTTGATATCCTCAATCTTCTCAGAGAAGAAAGATTTTCAGGCAACTTCCCAATCAACTTTGGGCAACCATCAATCGAAAGTTCCTCAAGTACAGGGAACTCTCCCTTCCCCAGTAACCCCACTGCTTCCACGCCAGCATCTCTGCGAATTCAAGCTGCTCAAGAGAATTAAATGGCTTTGTGGAGGATGAACTACCATAGAACTCTTCAGTCACCTCTGTTACTTGATGCATCCCTATAATGGTAAGGAATTTTAAACAAGGAAGCTGTCCTAGCGCTGGCAAGGAATCACAGTCGTTGCCGTTGCTAAGAGACAAGTCTATTAGCTTATGAAATGAAGGATCACCTAGCCAATTTGGAAATTTTGTTCCTCTATAGCCAGTGATTCGGAGTTCTTCTATGTTTGTATTTGGTTGTAGCTCATCAAGTATGTCTCTTTCTGTTTGTGAATTGTCAGCATTACTTCCGCTCCACTCCAAAGATAACCTTTCAACATGTTTCTTTTCCCTCATGTTTGCCTTCAGAGATTCCCTTCTATCTACCACATGTTGCAACCCTAGAATTGATAGAGATCCATACAAGTTATGCAGTTTACCCAAATCTTCCATTCTTGAACCACTACGACCACTTAGAAGAAACTTGGCTCCCACTAGCACATCGAGACTTTTCAACTTGCTTAGATGTAGGGGTGTCGTCAAATAAGCTTCGCTAATGTCAAGGTGACGCAAGTTGATCAATTTTTCCATATGCAGAGGTAGCTCCTTAAGATAACTACAATATGACAAGAGAAGTGTCTCTAAGTTGTACAGTACACAAATTGAATCTGGCAACTTTTTTATATTTGTCCAAGAAAAGTCCAAAAACCTTAGGTGCTTTAATTTAATAAACAAGTCATTTGGAAACTCCTCATTCTTATAATGAGACAATGATAGTGCCCTCAAAGATGTTAGTCTTGGCAATATGTCATGCAGCACCCTCTTGCTAAGATGGCACCAACGCAGCTGGATATTGATGGGAAGCAATGTCCTCAATTGCTCCGAATTGTTGAGGGTTTTTCAGTTTACCAAAATCACCATCACCCATTGAATATGACAAGTGTCGAGTTTGTTCCAACATATGAGATCCTTGGTTCTCTTCCAACCTGTTACACAGATTTGAAGATGCAATTTGGGCCAAATCATTGATAAGGTCATGCATTAAGAATTCCCCCGGATTCCATTCAGAAGACTCTCGGACCTTTTCAAACAATGATCTCGATCTCAACTCGAGAAAGTATTGGTTAGCTGAATGCAACTGCTGTACAAGACCATTAGCAATCCACAGGTGAATAACTTGTTCTTTGCTAAATAGATGATCTTTTGGATATATTGCACAAAAAGCAAAACATTGCTTCAAATGTGGACGAAGATCATTGTAGCTCAACATCAACGCTGGTAAGATTCCATTCGAACAACTTTGCAGCTCCCATATTTCACTTCTTAAAATGTCTCTCCACTCATCCACCTCTGATTTGGAGCGTAAAATACCAGCAAGTGCCTTTAGAGCTAAAGGCAAACCTTTGCACTTGTGTGCAATTTGTATTCCAATCTCTTCAAGTTCTGGATGTTCCTCAGGATCCCTATTTTCAAATGAATGTCGCTTGAATAGATCCCAAGAAACTTCACTAGACAGAGTCCCCACATTGATTGCTCCACAACCCATCATCAAGGCAACACTCTCCTTACGTGTCGTCACAATGATCTTACTTCCTACATCTCCTTGTACAAAAAGATTTCTCAAGTCATCCCACTCTTTATAGTTTTCATTCCACACATCATCTAGGACAATAAGAAACTTTTTTCCCTTTAAGCCTTCCTTCAATTTGACTTGAAGTTGATTCAGATTGTTATCAACCATTAAGCCAAATTCTTGAAGTAACTCCTTTGTTATTCTGAGAATATCATATGGTTCAGACACACAGATCCAAGCTTTGAAACCAAAATGGTTTTTTACTTTCTCATCATTGTAAACAGCTTTAGCAAGTGTTGTCTTGCCCACACCCCCCATTCCAACAACAGGAACTACAGTCGGATATTTTCCATTTCCATCCTCAGACAACAAACGGTCAATCAATTCCTCTATTTCTTTCTGCCTACCTAAGATATCAGATTCATCAACAACAGAGGTTGAAGATTCCCTTGTTTCTTGTTTACCCGAATCAAGGTATTTTGTTAGATCAAGGCGGCCAATTTGCTTTTCCAACTCCTCCAATGTTTCAATGGTGTCTTCCAGTTTCTCCTTTATGTTAAGAAAAAAATCATCACTCAAGCACAGGTTGCAGTCACTTACCTTTTGATTGCTTGTTTCTCCAAGATTTTGATGCTGACCTTCCACCTTAAGCCTCAACACTTCATAATTAACTTCTTCTATTAAGTTTTCAGCAGAGTCCACAGCATCTCGAAGCTCATTAAGCCAGTCTCTCACTGATGGATTTGATGCCTGCTTATTCTCTGCATCACTTAGCACAATCTGAAGACTACGCAAGTCATTTTCAGCTTCTTTAAGAGCCGAACATCACACTTGTCCCTCTTAAACATCTTCAGCAGATCACCGTTAGGAGCAAGCCTGTCAAAGAGAACATTCAAAGCTGAAGAGAGAAATGCACAACCAACTGCTAAGCCAATCTCCATTTCTGAAATCTGCAAATCAAAATAGGAAACCACAAAATGATTATAAGAATTTGAAGAAGATTACTGTTTCTTTACTAAGAGCTTTATTTTACCTGTTGAATGATTAAGAGTAATTTGCAAATATGAATGATCACTGATTTCTCTCTCTTTCTCTCTCTTGCTAGTGGTTTTTTCTCTTTTCCAGAAGTATGACTTTTGGATTAATTGAGGACAAGTTATGTTAAGATTAATTATCATGTGATAAGTTATGCTGAGATAAGTTATGAAAGAATTAGTTCTGCTGATTTATTAGTTTGTCATAGTCAAATAATATGCATGACATAATTTTTAAGAATAAGGGGTCGTTTGGTGTGATGGATAAAAGGAATTAATTCTGGAATAATTTTTTAGTGCCCTTTAATTCGTTGTTTGGTTGCAAAGGCTGGGATAAATTATCGCAAGATTAACAATTAGTCTTGGGATAAGTTATCCCTCCTGGGGTGGAATAGTAATCCAACATAACTTATCATGGGATAAAATATGTAAAATAACAAACATACCTCCCTTAAACTATCTTTTATACATTCATGTATATTAACATAATTTTTAACAATATTTATGATAATATTCACAACCTTAATGGCAAACTTGACAAGTCTTGTGCTATGTCGGGGTTGACCTCGAGCAAGAAACATCAGCAGAAGCAGTAATGGCAAACTTGACAAGTCTTGTGCCTACAAACATTGGACTTTTCACTGATTACACAGTCCACAACTGAAACTCTTTTGGTGGAATATGCTAATTAGCTGAGTTGCCTGAATGGAAACCAGCCCTCAATATTACCATGTCAACATCAATAGCATCAGTTAAGTATTTGTTAAATCAAGATAGGATACTTAAGATTCACCTCAATGCATCTTCAAACATCACCATCCGTTTTTCCTCATAAATTAGCATTATATATAGGGAAAATACATCAAATCCCCCTCAAACTTATCCACAAAACTCACTTTAGCATTGTAACTTTACTGGTGTTTAAACACCCCCTTAAAGAACTTTCAGGTGAATTAAATAACACCTTATATATACAATACCAATTTCATGATTGGGAGGTGATATACACGCGCGCCACATCAGCACCACCTCAGTGACACGTTGACAACACGTCATAGGGTGAAAAAATTTCATTTCTTTTTTCTTTTTCCATGTCATTTTTAGTTTTTAGTTTTCATTTTTTTTTTTGTTCTTCCATATATTTTTGTTCTCATTTTCACTGTGTACTCGTCTTCTTCTTCCCTCCATCTTCTCCATTACAAGCCTAGGATAGAAAAATTAGTTTTCATTTAATTTTTTCTTCAAAGATTGAAGGGCAATCCTCCTTGAGGAAAGGACTCTATTTCTGGACAATGAGACAGATGCAGTTCCTTAAGAGATGGAAGGAGTTGAGCAGATCACCGTTAGGAGCAAGCCTATCAAAGAGAACATTCAAAGCTGAAGAGAGAAATGCACCACCAACTGCTAAGCCAATCTTCATTTCTGAAATCTGCAAAAAACAAAACAAAGAATCAAAGAATGGTTTAATATTTCTACTAGTAAGAGATTTAATTTACCTGTTGAATGCTTGAGCAATATGCAAACAATATACTGACTGTCCACTAATTAATTTGCAATTGTTATACCTATTTTGGAGAATGACTTTTCTCTATTATTTTCCACAGCATATATATTAAAAAACTAAAAATAACACAACTTGTTACATTTTAATTGAATCAAACTTGTAACTTTTGGCTTGATTATCAAATTCCATACAATAATAATAAATTATTGGTGGACACCACCATTATATAATGGCAAATGAGTATATTATAAGTAGTGGTTATAACAAATTGTTTTTAAATAATTTTTCATACAAGATGCCTTTTTTGAAGTTGAAATCTAACCACTACATTGTCTTGTTTTCAACACTTAAATTTATTTTTTAAAAAGTCATTTGATTTAACTCAAAGATTACACAAATCTCCTATTAATTTAATTCAACGACCTTCATACTATTGGTCTCTACAATCAACTGGCATTAGCTTTTTAAAATGACCAGAAACTACCTACTAATTGTTTTCTTTGAGTTGGTTTTTTTTTTTTGAAATTAATGTATTTTAAAAGTGTTCCTTTTATAATTCTCTTTATTTGATGAAATCAAATACTATGAAAAGATAGCCCAAGCAGAAAGGCACCCTCTTTTGCTCTAGCAAAATAAATTCACTTTTAAATAGTACTTGTGTTATTAAGTATCATAAGTTGCCACAATATATTCGCTTTTTCGGGACAAGTTCAGACGGATTTTGTCTTTTCCCTGTTAAGTATGTTGTTTTCTTCTATAACATAAAAAGTCAAGAGGAAATGACTTCTTGCATATTTCTTTTATCAATAACCACCAAATAAGATCTAAACGTCAAATATTATTAAGGTGTGTAACAATAGCAATCATTCATTATAGCAGCCAAAAAGATGTCCGTCACTATAAAGAGGTCCAACTTTGTCTTTCGTAATTATACTAAACTAACTTCAGTTGTAATCTCAATCCTGAACATTCTCAAGGACAACATAGCAATATTTGCTGCTTCAACTCAACTAAGATCATATACATAACTTGAAATAGCATCACTTACTATATATATATACAAAATAAAATTCCATCTGATGATACAAACTCGCGCACAACAGAGCAATGTTGAGGATGGAAGTAATACCAAACTCGTGGACGACACCATTTGGACATACCAACTTGACTTGTAGCACTGCTGGTCTAAATGCAGGTTCAGCATTTCAAGCCAAACGTTTTAAGCAGTCATTCTTTGAGTCTGACAAGCACATTTTAGACATACAGATGGAAGGAACTCTCACGATCCACATGATTACCTGATAAAGATCTCAACAGTTAAAATTACTCAAACACAAAATGATAAAAAGGGGCATTTGAGCAATTAAAGTTTCTCAATTTTGAAGTGCAGCTGTAGCAGTGAACAACAACCATCAGAGTTTCATACACAAAAATATCCTTTTTTTTTACTGAGAATGAAATGCCTACCATTCTTTCGAGAGATGGAAGGAATTCTGGCATTGGTTCTGGTGGCAAACTTCAGCTAATCTCGATGAGGAAATGACATCGTATCTTGGCAGAGAAACTGATCAATCGAACCTTGTACTTTGTTGAGCTGCTGACAGAAGAGAAGAAAATAGAAATGATCTTCAAGTGCTATAGGAGAAACTCCTTGTACAAAAGTTTACTCAATATTTCCTTCTCAGTCGGATAAAAGAAAAGTAGTAGTGTCAAATTCCAGCGAAAAGAGAAAGTACCTTTCTGCACCTACATTCTGCTGATTGATCACAGTTGAGCTGATATTTGCCTATTCAAAAGTTAGCATGTGCATTACTCTAAACCACTTCCTCCTTCCGCAACTTATTGTGATATGTTGGAAGAAAACCTGGAAGTAGTCCAATAAAGTGAAAACTATTAAAGCTGGCGAACTTGGTAAAACAATTGAATGTTAATACAGCCAAACATTAAACTAGTAGCATCAAATCTATAGGCTGACTAATCCTTCTACTGCAAGCAACTACTCGGCAAGCAACTACTTGGAGGAAATCAAATTTGAACTGTACAATACACAGAGCTTGTGTCAGCCTCAGATATAACAAAATCAAACATATATTAAATTTTCACAAATATCAGTTCTGATAGTTGATAGCACTGGATAATTTCACAGAAAATAGAAAATGACTAGTCCTTTTAACAAATGATGGTTGGAATTTGACGTGCTGTTTTGTCTCCTAACCTCAAATAAATTTCTGATGCAAATCAATGCTGATTTTCAAGTTCCAAGGATCGAACGACATAGAAAAGATTGAACAAACACGTTAAGACAATGTCATATAAGAATTAGTAAGAGATGACTCTTTCTTAGTTATGCTGTTAATTCTAACAAAGTCAACTACAACTACTACCACTACAATATAAACATCTTGGTAACTGAAACATGTGTAAATCATTTTTTGTTACCTAACCTTGAATTCACTCCGAGTAGGATACAGTTCCTTGCCTTTCACTTAGTTCTGAGGTCCCACTCGAGGTTGAGTAATGGAAATCAATTACAGAAAACTTCACAATCTCCAAATTTATCAGCTTACTGTTTATATCTTCAGTCCAAATCTCTGAATATCCAAATATTAATAAAAGTTCAGTATATGCTATCAAATGTAGTCGTATAAAACTTAAAACTAATGCGATAGAACAAGGCTTAAATGTGGAAGCAGATATTGGAAGTCTTTTCGAATTTCTCTAAATTTCAAGCTTGATGCAACTCTTTTCAAGATTTTGGCTACCTGACTGAAAAATGAATCTGCATTCCTTTGGACCCCTTATCCCTGTGGAAGACACAAGAAATGGGGAACAAAGCCGAACAACTTTTCATGATGGCAAAAATTTTCCCAGTCTGCGATATTTGAGGGAGAACATAGGTTAAAATACAAGAAACAATAGTCTTAAAAGATTACTAGCTCATTAATATTACATTAAGAAAAGAGAAACGGTGAAATAGTGTTAATATTCTAAGTAAGATGAAGAGTGATATATATATAACAAGAATTCATGAATTGGAATTGAGATGAAGATCCAAGACAATAAACATCCTGCTGACATATGTGTGCTCGGTAAAAGATTACTAGTTCATTAATATCACATT
Organism: Solanum verrucosum; assembly: GCF_900185275.1. NCBI lineage: Eukaryota > Viridiplantae > Streptophyta > Magnoliopsida > Solanales > Solanaceae > Solanum > Solanum verrucosum. The sequence goes on from NW_026020230.1 coordinate 20,593, forward strand.
GAGCTATCAACTTTCCAAAGCGGATTATTTCAATTTCATACCAGCTTTCTTTTTCTCACCTATTTGTTGTCATCTAAAATTAAACTCATCCCGATCCAAGAATATTCCTCGGCTTCACAGTGGCAATAGACGCTTTGCGCTGCTTAATAATTTAGCAAAGGGAAAGAATTAACTAACAAGCAAGGAGAAGTTAATAAAAATAAACAAATAATGAAAAAAGAAAGAATTAAAATTACATATATCAGAGCATCATTTCTCTTAATCATTACTGGTATCCCTATCAATAATTGGGAAGCTACATATAAGGTGTCGGATTTCTTAATGGTGCGAGGTCTTTTGGGGAAAATCGTGCTATCTCACACCTTGTTAAGAGTATCATTAATAGATAATTCATGTACCATTCATGTTGTACGGGAAGTGACTAGAAACAGGGGAATAAAGAGACTAATAACTTTTGTGATAGAAAAAAATTATGCAAAGCAGTCGAGAAGATTAGCATAGAAAATTAATTGATAAACAAACAAAGAGAAGTCTTGAAAATTATTTGGAGAATCACTTACCAATGATCTTGCTCGCTATATATAAGTTCACTATCGAATCATACATTGTGTTTGAGCAATCTCTGGCCACTCCTCCATCAATATGCAATTTGAGCATCACTCTCGGCTATATTAAAAATAGACCTTTTAAATATCAGTTCTGGTAGTTGAAAGCACAACTATAGAATGAAAAGGATAACATTGGGTAGAGATTCCATGAAACAAAAAAGATGAATTTATATAGATATTTATGGAGGAATACCAACCGATATCTTAAAGTTCTAAATTTAATATGTGGAGGTTATGAATATAAAAGAACATGAGAGTTATGAAAATTAAGAGTAACAATTGAATAGGTAATTAGATAGGAGTCATGAAGGAGAATATATAAAGCAAAAAAAGGAGAAAAATAAATAAATGAAGGAGGAAAAAGAATAGTGCAATTGATATTTAAGTGTGACCATAGAAAAAAATCAAATTATAATTAAATATTAATATTATGTATATAATTGTTTGCGGGAAAGGGTCCATCAAAAGACATTTATATAACCAATTCAATGATAACCACAAAACAGATTAATAAGAAAAAAAATGCCCCAATCCATAAATTGAGATTGATGTTACAATTGACCTTTAAGAATATTTGCACCACTTTTAATATAATATGATGATTACAGTGTCCCCACCCGAATATAAATATTTTTTCACCTTCTTTTTTGTAATCAAACATTAAATTCATCCTGATCTGAAGATGATTCCTCAGCTTCACAGTGCAACAGACGCTACACACTGCACAAAACAATATAACAAAGGAAAAGAATCAACAAACAAGCAAAGAGAAGTAACGAAAAATAAAGAGCTACTGAGATAAAAAAGAGTTCTTACATCTGTCAGAGTACCATTTGTTTTGATCATCACAGCCATTCCTCATTGATCTGTATAGTGGAAATATGAGCAATATTTGGCCAGTATTCCCCCTTCATAAATTCTAGACGTGGATTGAGCAATGGGCAGTATGAAATAGATAGTTCAGAGAGGGCAGAGGGCATCCCTTTTACTGGAAGATGTTGAAGTTTAGGACAAAAACGGATGGTCAGCTCAGAGAGGGAGGAGGGAAGCTCTGATTCCGGAAGAGATTGGAGTTGACTGCAGGATCTAATATATAGATTCCTAAGAGAAGTGAGGCCCCGAAGACCTTCAGTTGACAGTGAATGGAGCTCATGATGGTCGCCTAATGTTAGTGAAGAAAGAGACGAGGGAAGCCCTTCTTCAATCAGTGACTGAATTTGAGGTAAATTAGCAGTGTATAGAGATTCAAGAGAGGTGAGGCTTTTGAGAAGTTGGCTGCTTAATGTTTTCATATTAGATACCTCAAGTCTTTGAATTGAGCAAGGCAACTCCCAATGAATCTCTTCGTCAGTAGAACCATGGACGATTTTAAGTTCTCTGAGGCAAGGGAGTCTCTGTAAATGCCATTCCTTTCGATCATTCTCCAGTTTTTTGCAATGCTGGATCTGAAGGACTTCTAGACTGAAGGGCAACCCTCCATCAGGGAAGGACTTTATTTCTGGACAAAAATTCAGGGAGAGATCATTAAGAGATGGAAGAAGTTCCTGCATATGTTCTGGCAGCAACTTCAGCTTCTTGCAGTCATGGATATACAACTTTCGCAACAACGTTGGAGTCCTGGATGCCACCAAAAGTATTTCAAGATTTTCACATCCAAAAATATAGAGAACTTCAGTCCCAGTAGGAATCAAATGCCTAGTAAGGCTGTGGCACCTATGGACACTCAAAAAGTGTGCTCTTGGGACCAGCCCAGGTGATATCTCATTTATAGAATTACATCCACTTAGTTCCAGTCTCTCGAGAAACATCTCACTAGCTGACGGCTCCAATTTCAATTGATCACAATCAGATATCTCTATTTTCTTCAAGGTTTTTGGCAGACTGCTAATATGCAAGGAGGTAAGAGAGTGACAACTTATGATAATTAATGACTCTAGCTGCATCATTCCTTGAAGTTGGGATGCAAATAGATCAGCATGATCAAAAAGAACTCCAACCTTTAAAGAACCAGCAACTTCAAACCATTTTAGACTTGAAAGTTGGATAGGTGTCTCCAAAATAATTTATTATTGGTGAACACCACAATTATATAAAGGAAATGAGTAATATAATAATTCTAAGAAAGTAGGATTTGAATTATTGGGTGGGTCATGCTCAAGATGATTATGATCTGCACTTACCAAGAAAATTCATACTCAAATAGACCAATCTGAAAATAAATGTAAAAGAAGTGTAACAACTCTTCCCCAATTGACATATTATTTCACTACAAAAGTGATTCCGTGACTGTCGAGTGAAAAAGTTTGACTATGTCATAGTTCATAAGCATTTCTTAATGATGAATGAATCCTGATACAATCTCAGAGGCTGATGCTGAATTACAATCTAGCATAGTTTTAACGACATCTTTGATGCAATTCAGTGCTGATTTTTGAGCTTTAAGTTGTCATACCAAAAAAAAGGCACAAATACAGATAGAAGATGACAATTTTATTACCCAACTACTCTAGAGATTCGAAAAGTGACAAGATTCATCAGCATTACTTTGAATAGATTGTATGTAATTGTATAACCTTTTTATTGTTTGGTTTTACGGTATCAGTTACAACATTTCAATATATTAGAACTCACAAGAGAATTGTAGAAAAACTTAACAAGTAATAGACCGCTTCTATTGATTAAACAACTGCAAAATGTATATTCCAATTCCTGCCTTTACCTGATTTTGTCTATAGTGTTCTTGTTACCTTCTTTTTTTTCATCTTAAAATTAAATTCGTCCCGATCTGAAGATGATTCCTTGGCTTCACAGTGGCAATAGACGCTTTGCGCTGCTCAAATTTAATTCCAATTCCTCTATTGACTTTGCATATTTCAAATATTGAGAAATTACTACTCTTTTGTGAAATCCTATCACCACAACTTTGGTGGTCTCTCAATAGCTATTAGTATCAATCTTCAAGGTTGATTTATGCAAATGTCTCTTTTTTAACTAACCATTTAAATTTTATCAATATTTTCAAAAGTTGTATAAATATAGCCTTGAAAAGATTTACCCTTTTAATGAGAGCAGTCTAATGGTTGCTCATTGCAACACCTATGTCACAACCCAATTTCTCAAGTCATGATGGCACCTACTATAACCCACCAGCAGGTAAGCCAACCCGTAACTCGGAACAACAAGTAATGGGTCTGAGGGTAGAAACTAAACAAGAGTAGGCAAATAACAATATAAACAGGCGGAAGCAAACCAAAAACATATACACAAATAAAGATCCCTCCCAGAACCTGGAAGTCACTAGTACAGAGCTACTAACAAAATGAGTACAAGTCCCAAAAGTGGACAACAGAGACTGGACTGTCTCGAAAGGAAAAAGACAAGTCTATATATACAGATGGAGACTGAAATAGTACAAAACGTCGTGTGCTCACTCCCGTCTCCGGATCAGTCTTCTCCAAGCTCGATCAACGTTGGCTACTAGTGCCCGGACCTGCATCACGAAATAGATGCAGAGCGTAGCATGAGTACCAAAACAACAGGTACCCAGTAGGCATCATAGGCCGACTGAACTTGAAAAGTAAAGGCAATATGAAAAGTAGGAATAATACAAACCGAGGGTCAAGAGCGGAAATCTAAGTAGCAATGGAATGCACACGAGTGTAGAAAGAACTAACTAAAGTAATCTATAAGCTAACTACACCTAACTGGACCCCCATAAGCCCAGAAGGTACACTCGTGCACAAGTTAAATAAAAACCCGAACGGACCCCTATAAGCCCGACAAGTACACAGAATAACTATAACTAAAGAGAATTGCATAAAAGAACCCAAGAACAAAGAACATCGAACCAGAACCTCAACCCTAATTAGTAGAATCTGACAGTACGGAGGCCGGACCTCGAACCGGATGCTCACCAGAAGTACCCAAGTAACCAATCACAAGTAACAAGTATAAGAGGCCAGAACTCTAACCGGATGCTCTATATAGGTATCTGAGCAATAGAGGCCGGACCTTAAACCGGATGCTCTATATAAGTATCTGGGCAATAGAGGCCGGACCTTAAACCGGATGCTCTATAAAGGTGTCAATGTAGCTGCTGAAAGAGTCCTAATCGATCCACACTCATAAATGTCCGTGGAACGCCGTCCATACTTAGCCAATCAATGTAAGTCCTTGGAACCAAATCGAAAATCAAATTCAAATCGCGAAGTAGAACTAGTGACGCCGATGTAACTCGTGAAGCCGTAACATCGGGGAAAATAAGGATAACTATAGTCGGAGAAAGAGTATCGCCTAACTAAGGCCCAAACTATCAGACTCAAGTCTGCTACACCAGTCTACAGGGATCTAAGTCGGCCGAGCGACGTCGTGGCAAAACTAAGGCCTATCGGATCCGAATCATGTATTTCTAAGGCAAGCCCTAGTCAAACCTAAACTAAGGCCCAAATGCTTCAAATAGACAAGAATTAAGCATGCAAGCACCCCACATAGCGAGGAGGGTCCATTAATAACACAAAACATGCTCACAGTTACTCGATAATTCCCGAAATAGGCCGAAAACATGATTTTTTAACACCTATGCAGGATTCAATAACTACCCAACCCAAATCCCAACTAATCAATATGCATTCACATTCTCGAGCTCAATATAAGAGAGGGAAACCGTAGCCTACCTGTAGGCCAATCACACACGCTCCAAAATCACTTCTCCGGAGCTTTCCCTTTCCGAATGTCCTCGAAACGCTGCCCCGCTATCAAAAATTGAATCACAACGTTATCACAGTCATTTAGACACCAAAATCACAACAAACGGAGACGGGTCAATTTCGGGGTCAAAACGGGAAAAGTGGGACCCGCGCAGGAAATTCCGGAATTAACCCCAAAAGTGGGTCCTAACCAGTTCCCCCAGCTCATGTCCCAAAATGGGACACAATTTGGGGCTCGAGAACAACACAATATCAACATACAACCAAAACCCAAATTTTCTCAAAAATTAGAAATGGACAGCAGTTGAATCAGTGTATTTACCAGAAATTGGAGGTCTACAGTAAATGCGACAACACCACGACGTTCTCCTCGAAAAATCACTCAAGATAGCCTCAAAAATCACTGAAATCGAACCTAAAATGGCTGAGAAAACAAGTCTAAAAAATCTTCCAAAATCAAGCTCACAAAAGGGTGCGGTAGCAGGTATTTTTCGAAAATTACCTCAAACGGGGACTCCAAATCACTATCCGAGCTCACCAACACGTTGTCCTCGAAAAATCTCACAACTTTGCCTTTTGAATCTCCCAAATCGGTTGAGAGATGAGAGAGTTATGAGGGTTTGGAGTTTGGGAAATGTGTTGCTGTTTTTTTGCATTTATTGCAGAAAATCTGCAATAATTCCAAAACTTAAAACTCCGACGGGGTGCTCCGAACTCGTTCGGAACCCCGTGCACGCAAATCAGATATGCAACCATACCAAATTCGACATTCCAGACTCAACGGCGCAGTCAAAATTTCCATCAGAGGTCATTTTGATAAAAAGTGGGTCCCACTTCCAAAAGTCATTTTAAGTCAAAACCCACAAAAGGGCTCGGAAAGATATCGAAAACCTCCAGACACAAAAGAAGGGTCAATCTAGACCAAACTCGACATTCTGGAGCTAACCACGCTGACGAAATTCTCATCCGAGCGCATTTACTCAGAATGTTGACCAAAGTCAAACTTAAGCCAAATTTCAAAGGCTAAAACGCCTAATCGCACCGACTCACACTGAAAACCTCGAGAGTCATGTCGACCATGCTACTAGCCTAAAATGACCCTTCCGGAGCTGATGGAATCGTTAGAATTGGATTCCTATCTCATCTTCTTGAACTTTTGATCGAAAATGATCGTTCAAGGTTCATAAGCTCCAAAACACAAAAACTCGCACCAAGACCAAACGAACAACCAGGTGACCGAACTGTCAGTCCCAGCAAGTCATAAATGACTTGGGGTCGCTATAGGAATGCTCTAAACGAGACACAGAAGGCAAGACACAGAAATGACCAAGAGGGTCATTACAACCTCCTACCTTCGGATTAAGGTTTGACCCATTGAATATGAGTAACCCGACCCAAATTAAAGGGATACCAGCATACTGGTGATTTAAGGTCTAATTTAAGGTTGAATTGGAAGCTACGCTATGAATAAAAATTTCAATTGAGCTCGCTTAAGGTCTAACTTCAAACAACCTATTTAAACATACACATGTCTCTTTAGAGAAGTTTTAGCTCATAAAATGATTTTCCTAATATCACCAGTGAAGCACATATTAACAATTGGATGACCAATCATTGAATAGACAAGGAACTGTTTGTGCTATGTCGGGGTTGACCTCGAGCAAGAAACATCACCAGAAGCAGTAATGGCAAACTTGACAAGTCTTGTGCCTACAAACATTGGACTTTTCACTGACTACACAGTCCACAACTGAAACTCTTTTGGTGGAATATGCTAATTAGCTGAGTTGCCTGAATGGAAACCAACCCTCAAATATTACCATGTCAATCAACAACATACACTGTCAACATCAATGGCATCAGTTAAGTATTTGCTAAATCAAGATAGGATACTTAAGATTCACCTCAATGCATCTTCAAACATCACCATCCGTTTTTCCTCATAAATTAGCATTATATATATAACATGGTCGGATCATATGACCCATCAGTTTCATGTGCTCTTATCAGAATCAAATTACGAAAAAAAGTACCTGAATAAACATTAACACAAATCTTTGAAGATTTGGCTCAATTTATATTACAATTCAGTTTCCTTTCACCGAGAGCATTTTGAGTTTTGATCTTTAATCGTCATGTCCATAGGGCCTCCCACACTGATCCAGAGTTATCATCATCTAAGAAGCTCATAGGGATATTATGAGTGAAATTGTCCAAAGATTGTTGTGGTGGTGATATTGCTTGTGGAGATTGGCCCATTTCCATGCAAATTAGTTCCAAGAGATGAGCTTGTTGGCATTGCATGTTGACAATCTCAGTTTGTGCCTTTGCCAATTGTGCTTCGAGATCACTCACTTGCTTTTGTAGATGGAACTGGAGCAGTATAAAACCATACGCGAAAAACTCCTTGCTCAATATTTCCTTCTCAGACTGATGAAAGAAAAGTGAAATTCGAGAGAAAAGATAAAGTACCTTTCTTCACCTACACTATGCGGACAGATCACAGTTGAGCTGATATTTGTCTATTTAGTAGAGAATTTCGGCACAACTGACAAAAGAAAGAAAAAAGATGGCTAAGTTGAGATCAGATAATAAAGTTAAGAGTGTACTTAGGCTTTTAGATGTTAAGTTATGGGGAGACAAACTTTCTGTCTCGTGTGCATTTGAACTCTCTCCGTAGAAATATCAAAAATCAAGAGTTGAACATGTGCATTACTCTAAAGTCTAAACATCATCTCCTCCTTCCTCAACCCACGGGAAAAAGAAGCAATACGTTCTTTGATAAAGTTAGAAGAAAACCTGGATGTAGTCCATTTCAAGTGAACATTTTTAAGCCGGTGAACTTGGTAGAGCAATTGACTGTTAATCAAGGTTGAACTGTACAATACACAGAACTTGTGTCAGCCTCAGCTATAACAAGAATACATGAATTGCTATTGAATTGAGTTTACAAAGACATTAAACAACCGACTGATATATATGTTCCTGGTAAAAGATTACTAGTTCATTATATTACATTGAGCTATCAACTTTCCGAAGCAAATAATTTCAACTCCTACATATACCAGCTTTCGTTATATCACCTTTTTTGCTGTCATCTAAAATTAAATTCATCCCGATCCAAAGATAATTCCTCAGCTTCACAGTGGCAATAGACGCTTTGTGCTGCTCAAGGATTTAACAAAGGAAAAGAATTAACAAGCAAGAAAAGGGAAGTAAACAGAAAAATAAATGAAAAAATAAAGAATTTTAACTTACAATTTGTCAGAGCACCATTTTTTTTTAATCATTACCGGTATTCCCCATCAATAGTTATGGTGGGAATATGAGCAATTTTTGGCCAGTACTCCCCCTTGTTAAATTCTAGGAGTGGTTTGAGCAATGGGCATTTGGAAATATTTAGATTAGAGATGGAAGGGGGCATCCCCGATTCGGGAAGAGATTGGAGATTAGAGCAATTGTAGATTTCCAGATTAAAGAGGGAAGAGGGCAACCCCGATTCGGGAAGAGATTGGAGATTAGGGCAATCGTAGATTTTCAGCTCAGAGAGGGAGGAGGGCAACCCCGATTCGGGAAGAGATTGGAGATTAGAGCACTGTTGGATGGTCAGCTTAGAGAGGGAAGAGGGCATCCCTGATTCGGGAAGAGATTGGAGATTAGGGCAATCGTAGATTTTCAGCTCAGAGAGGGAGGAGGGCAACCCCGATTCGGGAAGAGATTGGAGATTAGAGCAATGTTGGATGGTCAGCTTAGAGAGAGAAGAGGGCAACCCCGATTCGGGAAGAGATTGGAGATTAGAGCATTGTTGGATGGTCAGCTTAGAGAGGGAAGAGGGCATCCCTGATTCGGGAAGAGATTGGAGATTAGGACAACACCCAATGTTTATACGTTGAAGACACATGAGACGCTGAAGACCTTCGGTCGGTAGTGAATGGAGATCATGAAGGTCATCTAATAGCAGCTCAGAAAGAGAGGAGGGAAGCCCTTCTTCCAGCAGTGACTGAATTTGAGGTAACCTATTAGCACATAGGTACTCAAGAGAGGTGAGGCTTTTGAGAAGTTGGCTGCTTAATGTTTTCAGATTGGATATAGTAAGCATTCGAATAGAGCAAGGCAACTCCCATTTTTCACCAGAAAGATCGGTACCATCATGGTAGATGGTTAAATTTCTGAGACAGGAGAGTCTCTGTAAATGCCACTCCTTTCGGCCATTCACCAGTTTCTTGCAATTACTGATCTCAAGGACTTGTAAATTGAAGGGCAATCCTCCTTCAGGAAGGACTCTATTTCTGAACAATTACCCAGATACAGTCCCTTAAGAGATGGAATGAGTTCCTGCATATGCTCTGGCAGTGACTTTAGCTTCTCGCAGTTGTAAATATGCAATGATGTCATCTGAGCCCCACATGCCACTGAAAGTATTTCAAGATTATCACAATTATCAATATAGAGTCTTTCAGTGGCAGTAGGAATCAAAAGCCTAGTAAGATTGTTGCAACTACTTGCACTCAATTTGTGTGCTCTTGGGACACATCTTTGTAGAGACAATTCCTCGAGAAACATAGTATTCATTGACGCCTCCAATTTCAGTTCACCGCAACGAGAGACTTCTATACTCTTCAAAGTACTCGGCAGAATACTAATTGGTAAGGAGGTAAGAGACTTACAATCACGAATTTCTAATTTAACAATCTGTTTCATTCCTTCAAGTTGAGATGTAAACAGTTGAGCATTCGCAAAAAGAACTCCAACCTTAGGAGCATAAGCAACTTCAAACTCTTTTAAATTTGAAAGTTGGATAGGTGTCTCCAAACTGAGTTCAGGGCATTTTGATATCCTCAATCTTCTCAGAGAAGAAAGATTTTCAGGCAACTTCCCAATCAACTTTGGGCAACGATCAATCGAAAGTTCCTCAAGTACAGGGAACTCTCCCTTCCCCAGTACATCCCACTGCTTCCACTCCGGCATCTCTGCAAATACAAGCTTCTCAAGAGAGTTAAATGGCTTTGTGAAGGACGAACTACCATAGAACTCTTCAGTCACCTCTGTTATTTGATCCATCCCTCTAATGGTAAGGAATTTTAAACAAGGAAGCTGTCCTAGTGCTGGCAAGGAATCACAGTCTTTGCCGCTGATAAGATACACTTTTGTTAGCTTATGAAATGAATGATCACCTAGCCAATTTGGAAATTTTGTCCCTCTATATCCGATGATTTGGACTTCTTTTATGTTTGTATTTGGTTGTAGCTTATCAAGTATCTCTCTTTCAGTTTGTGAATTGTCAGCATTACTTCCACTCCACACCAAAGATAACCTTTCAACATGTTTCTTTTCCCTCATGTTTGCCTTCAGAGATTCCCTTCTATCTACCACATGTTGCAACCCTAGAATTGATAGAGATCCATACAAGTTATGTAGTTCCCCCAAATCTTTGATTCTTGAACCACCGTGACCACCTAGAAGAAACTTGGCTCCCACTAGCAGAGGGAGATTTTTCAACTTGCTTAGATGTAGGGATGTCATCAAATAAGCTTCGCTAATGTCAAGGTGACGCAAGTTGATCAATTTTTCCATATGCAGAGGTAGCTCCGTAAGATGTCTACAATGTGACAAGAGAAGTGTCTCTAAGTTGTGCAGCAGACAAATTGAATCTGGCAACTTTTTTATCAATGTCCTAGAGAGGTCCAAAAACCTTAGGTGCTTTAACTTGATAAACAAGTCATTTGGCAACTCCCTATTCTGATAATGAGACAGTGATAGTGCCCTTAGGGATGTTAGTCTTGGAAATATGTCATGCAGCACCCTCTTGCTAAGATAGCATGGACACCGCTGGATATTGATGGGAAGCAATGTCCTCAGCTGCTCCAAATTGTACAAGGGTTTCAACTTTTCAAAGTCACCTAGGCCCATTGAGTAGGACATGTGCCGACTTTGTTCCAATATATGAGATCCTTGGTTCTCTTCCAACCTAATACAAAGATTTGAAGATGCAATTTGGGCCAAATCATTGATAAGGTCATGCATTAAGAATTCCCCCGGATTCCATTCAGAAGACTCTCGGACCTTTTCAAACAACGATCTCGATCTCAACTCGAGAAAGTATTGGTTAGCTGAATGCAACTTCTGTACAAGACCATTAGCAATCCACAGGTGAACAACTTGTTCTTTGCAAAATAGATAATCTTTCGGATATATTGCACAAAAAGCAAAACACCGCTTCAATTGTGGAGGAAGATCATTATAGCTCAACATCAACGCTGGTAAGATTCCATTCGAACAACTTTGCAGCTCCCATATTTCACTTCTTAAAATGTCTCTCCACTCATCCACCTCTGATTTGGAGCGTAAAATACCAGCAAGTGCCTTTAGAGCTAAAGGCAAACCTTTGCACTTGTGTGCAATTTGTATTCCAATCTCTTCAAGTTCTGGATGTTCCTCAGGATCCCTATTTTCAAATGAATGTCGCTTGAATAGATCCCAAGAAACTTCACTAGACAGAGTCCCCACATTGATTGCTCCATAACCCATCATCAAGGCAACACTCTCCTTACGTGTCGTCACAATGATCTTACTTCCTACATCTCCTTGTACAAAAAGATTTCTCAAGCCATCCCACTCTTTATAGTTTTCATTCCACACATCATCTAGGACAATAAGAAACTTTTTTCCCTTTAAGCTTTCCTTCAATTTGACTTGAAGTTGATTCAGATTGTTATCAACCGTTAAGCCAAATTCTTGAAGTATCTCCTTTGTTATTCTGAGAATATCATATGGTTCAGACACACAGATCCAAGCTTTGAAACCAAAATGGTTTTTTACTTTCTCATCATTGTAAACAGCTTTAGCAAGTGTTGTCTTGCCCACGCCCCCCATTCCAACAACAGGAACTACAGTCAGATTCCTTCCATCCTCAGACAACAAACGGTCAATCAATCCCTCTATTTCGTTCTGCCTACCTAAGATATCAGATTCATCAACAACAGAAGTTGAAGATTCCCTTATTTCTTGTTTACCTGAATCAAGATACTTTGTTAGATCAAGGCGACCGATTTGCTTTTCCAACTCCTCCAATGTTTCAATGGTTTCTTCCAACTTGTCCTTTATGTTAAGAAAGAAATCATCACTCAAGCACAGGTTGCAGTCACTTATCTGTTGATTGCCTTTTTCTCCAAGATTTTGATGCTGACTTTCCACCTTTAGTCTCAAAACCTCATAATTGACTTCTTCTATTAAGTTTTCAGCGCCGTCCACAGCATCTTGAAGCTCATTAAGCCACTGGCTCACATATGGATTTGATGCTTGCTTATTCTGTGCATCACTTAACACAGCCTGAAGACCAAGCAAAGTCATCCTCAGCTTCTTTAAGAGCCGAACATGATGCTTCTGAAACACCTTGAACAGCTCACCGTTAGGAGCAAGCCTATCAAAGAGAACATTCAAAGCTGAAGAGAGAAATGCACCACCAACTGCTAAGCCAATCTCCATTTCTGAAACCTGTAAAACAAAACAAAGAATCACAAAATGGTTTAATATTTCTACTAGTAAGAGATTTAATTTACCTGTTGAATGCTTGAGCAATATGCAAACAATATACTTACTGTCCACTAATTAATTTGCAATTGTTATACCAATTTTGGAGAATGACTTTTCTCTTTTATTTTCCACAGCATATATATTAAAAAACTAAAAATAACACAACTTGTTATATTTTAATTGAATTAAACTTGTAACTTTTGGCTTGATTATCAAATTTCATGCAATAATAATAAATTATTGGTGGACACCACCGTTATATAGTAAATTATAAACAGTGGTTATAACAAATTGTTTTTTAAATAATTTTTCATAGAAGATGCCTTTTTTGAAGTTGAAATCTAACCACTACATTGTCTTGTTTTCAACACTAGAATTTATTTTTAAAAAATTCATTTGATTTAAGGGCAAACTACATAAATCCCACTAGTTTAGGTCTTAATAACTCAGATTCCCGATAGTTTTAAATATTACTTCCTCTACCATATTTCATACTTAGGATACATGAGTTTGAATTTGTGAGATACATGTATCTCACCGAATTTTATAATCAAGATACATATTTTATTTGTTTAAATTAATTGGTTGTAACTGATTTCCTTAATATAAGACGGAAATCAAGGAGTGTATCTATGTTTAATTAATTTCATTTTATTATTATTTGAAATAATAAATTCGTATATTATTAATAAAAGACAAAAACATGTTTATCTTGGTCATGCAATTTAATTAATTTCATTTTATTACTCTTAAAATAATAAAATTCATTAATTTAATGTATCTATTATCAATATATGATGTATCCAACAAACAAAACACTTAGATACATGAGTATCATACAAGTACATTCATATGTATCATAAAAGTATCTAATATTAATTTTGTGTATTTGTTATATGTGTCTAGTATTAATTTCATGTATCTATTTATATAATATAATATTAATTTCATGTATCTATTTATATGATCTAATTTTAATTTCATGTATCTTTTATATGTACCTATTATTAATTCGATTAATCAAGTATCAATTTGTTAGCTAATCTCGATGAGGAAATGACATTGTATCTTGGCAGAGAAACTGATCAATCGAACCTTGTACTTTGTTGAGCTGCTGACAGAAGAGAAGAAAATAGAAATGATCTTCACGTGCTATAGGAGAAACTCCTTGTACAAAAGTTTGCTCAATATTTCCTTCTCAGTCGGATAAAAGAAAGTAGTAGTGTCAAATTCCAGCGAAAAGAGAAAGTACCTTTCTGCACCTACATTCTGCTGATCGATCACAGTTGAGCTGATATTTGCCTATTCAAAAGTTAGCATGTGCATTACTCTAAACCACTTCCTCCTTCCACAACTTATTATGATATGTTGGAAGAAAACCTGGAAGTAGTCCAATATAAAACTTGAAATTAATGCGATAGAACAACGCTTAAATGTGGAAGCAGATATTGGAAGTTTTTTCGAATTTCTCTAAATTTCAAGCTTGATGCAACTCTTTTCAAGATTTTGGCTACCTGACTGAAAAATGAGGTTGCATTCCTTCGGACCCCTTATATCTGTGGAAGACACAAGAAATGGGGAACACAGCTGAACAACTTTTCATGATGGCAAATTTTTCCCAGTCTGCGAGATTTGAGGGAGAACATAGGTTAAAATAGAAGAAACGATAGTCTTAAAAGATTACTAGCTCATTGATATTACATTAAGAAAAGAGATACTGTGAAATAGTGTTAATATTCTAAGAGTGAATATATATAACAAGAATTCATGAATTGCAATTGAGATGAATTATGTGTGCACGGTAAAGGATTACTAGTTCATTAATATTACATTGAGCTATCAACTTTCCGAAGCGAATTATTTCAATTCCATACCAGCTTTCTTTTTCTCACCTTTTAGCTGTCATCTAAAATTAAACTCATCCCGATCCAAGATTATTCCTCGGCTTCACAGGGGCAATAGACGCTTTGCGCTGCTTAAACATTTAACAAAGGAAAAGAATTAACTAACAAGCAAGGAGAAGTGAATAAAAATAAATGAATAATGAAAAAAGAAAGAATTATAATTACATATATCAGAGCACCATTTCTCTAAATCATTACTGGTATCCCTATCAATAATTATGGTGGAAAAATGAGCAATTCAAAATGGAGATAATGGCAGTCCCAGATAGATAGATATCGAAGCAACATGAGGCCCCGAAGTTGACAGACTGCTAATAGACATGCGAACAAAGCTCCACATTGGTAACTGAAAAGATTGGAAAGCTACATATAAGGTGTAGGATTTCTTAATGGTGTGAGGTCTTTTGGGGAAAGTCGTGCGAGCTTACACCTTGTTAGGAGTATCATTAATAGATAATTCATTTACCATTCGTGTTGTACAGGAAGTGACTGGGACTAGAAACAGGGGAATAAAGAGAGTTATAACTTTTGTGAAAGAAAATCAATTGATAAACAAACAAAGAGAAGTCTTGAAAATTATTTGAAGAATCACTCACCAATGATCCTGCTCGCTATATAAGTTCACTATCGAATCATGCGTTGTGTTTGAGCAATCTCTGGCCACTCCTCCATCAATATGAAATTTGAGCATCACTCTCAGCTATATTAAAAATAGACCTTTTAAATATCAGTTCTGGTAGTTGAAAGCAGTGGATGATTTAACTGATTTTGGAAATTTGACAAAATTTTGCACAATATTTCAAAGACTGATCAATGAGAAAATCTTCAAGCAAGATGAAGAGTGAAATTAAGAGTAACAATTGAATAGGTAATTAGATAGAGCCATGAAGGAGAATATTTAAAGCAAATAAATGAAGGAGGAAAAAAGAATAGTGCAATTGATATTTAAGTGTGACCATAGAAAAAAAATACATTATAATTAAATACTAATATTATGTATATAATTATTTGTGGGAAAGAATCCGTAAAATGATATATAATATATATAACAACACAGATTAATAAGAAAAAAAATGCCCAAATCCATAAAGTGAGATTGATGTTACAATTGACTTTTAAGAATATTTGCACTACTTTTAATATCAAATCTATCTGTTTTTTAACAATGTCAAATTACCTAGCCTGAGCGTCCCAAATCTGTGCACTTGATAGTCTTATGAACGATTTCTAAGGTCCTCGTCTGGAATTCAACACCTCTATAATCTCTCTAAGCTCGTTCAGCCAGTAGCTACAACTAAAATCCGATCGACCAAATGGGTTCGTGAGGAAGAAAAAAAAGTTTATGCCACTCTTAGAAGAAGAGGGTTGTCTGGAGAAGTCAACAAACTCACTAATAAATTAACAAATCAAGCAATCTAAAATCAATTTTCATTCCAAGATGCAAGTAAACAAATCCAAATTTTCATATTGAAGAACGTTTTTTCCCAACTTCCATGTCCACATAAATACTACATTGTCTCTTTCTTAAAGTCAACTCCCTTGATGCGATAATATATACTAATATGTTTTCAATAGCACATCTCTTTCACACTTAATTCCTACAAAGTTAAAGAACTAAATCTTTAGAACCTAACTGTCAATTGCTAGTAGATTTATCTATAAATGACAGCAAAACTTCTGCTCCACATCAAAGACAACCTTTCAACATGTTCCTTTTTCCTCATGTTTGCCTTCAGAGATTCCCTTCTATCTACCACATGTTGCAACCCTAGAATTGATAGAGATCCATACAAGTTATGTAGTTCCCCCAAATCTTCCATTCTCGAACCACCGTTACCACCTAGAAGAAACTTGGCTCCCACTAGCAGATGGAGACTTTTCAACTTGCTCAGATGTAGATCGAGGTGTCTTCAATTTGGCTTTGCTAATGTCAAGGTGACGCAGTTGATCAATTTTTCCATATGCAGAGGTAGCTCCTTAAGATAAAAACAACGTGACAACAGAAGTGTCTCTAAGTCGTTGTACAGTACACAAATTGAATCTGGCAACTTTTTTATATTTGTCCAAGAAAGGTCCAAAAATTTTAGGTGCTTTAATTTGATAAACAAGTCACTTGGCAACTCATCATTCTCATAATGAGACAGTGATAGTGCCCTTATGGATATTAGTCTTGGAAATATGTCATGCAGCATCCTCTTGTTAAGATGGCATGGACGCCGCTGGATATTGATGGAAAGCAATGTCCTCAATTGCTCTAATTTGTTGAGGGTTTTCAGTTTACCGAAATTACCATCACCCATTGAATACGACAAATGTCGAGTTTATCAAATTATGAAAAAAAGTACCTGAATAAACATTAACACAAATCTTTGAAGATTTGGCTCAATTTATATTACAATTCAGTTTCCTTTCACCGAGAACATTTTGAGTTTTGATCTTTAATTGTCATGTCCATAGGGCCTCCCACACTGATCCAAAGTTATCATCGTCTAAGAAGCTCATAGGGATATTATGAGTGAAATTGTCCCTTTACGCATCAGGCCGAAAGGAGGATATTAATGAGAATAATTCACATCGGACTAGGACGAAAATTCTGATTCTTTATAAGACTTGAAATTTCTCTCTAAGACATTGTTGATCTTAGGTGAGAAATTTTATCAATTTAAATTTTGAAAATACATTTCCAAATATGCAATTTTATCATTATTTTCTAAGTAATTTATGTATTTGAAAATAATCAATTGTCTTGTTATGCGATAGAGTACATTAAAATATTATCTTCTATTTATGTCATTTTTCATAGTAATACTTTTAATTTGAGAATACGTCTAAACTATATTAATATATCTAGGCAACATTATGTTTTTAAGAAATTTTTATTTTTAAGACTAACATTTTTTTTCATGTTCCTATTTATACCCAATAATCTCAAAATTTTACCACTAATTGCTTCGAGTTGTTTGAATCTATTTTGAAGGGGTTTTAATTAAAAAAATTGTCAATCTATATGTGATTTTTTTTTTTGAGATGAGGGTGTATCATAAATAATTTCTCTATTCTATAAAATAGGAACAAAATCTACTTATATATTATTCTGTTCAAATTTCACTTATAGAATTATATTAAGTATTATGTTGTTGTTGTAATAATCTATATATCTATTTACGTTTACTTAATGATAAATTTTTGATAGCAATTTGTTGGAGAGATTTACATTCTACATCCAAAAAGAGAGAGAGCAAAGAAGGGCTTATTACACAAATTAAACAATTTCGAATTTAGATAACTATATCATCTCGATCATATTCTAAAACAATATTAGCGATTAAAAAAATAAGGATGATAATAAAGTAAGCCACAAATGTCTTAATTAGTCCTAAATCTCATATTGTCTTTTTTTACATATCCAAGAAGTGAATTTCAGAGAACTTTTTTTTTTTTGTATAAAATATATAAGAGGAGAAGTCATAAAATAAAAGAAGACATCTATTGATGAGTTTTGTTATATTTAGCAACTTTGATTTGAAGTATTTTCATAATTTTATCTTTTTATTCCATCGAGTGTTTAATTTATTGAGCTCCATGTTACATGACTTCAAAGAATATATTTCTTTCATTTTGTTAACTTATTATGTTACTTTATATTTATTTTTTCTTAATGTCTGGTTTCTCTTGTGTCTTGTCTACTTTGTTGATATGTAGGGTGACAATGAGCGAGTGAAGTTGAAATTGAAAATATTAAATTCTGATAAATAGAACATATATATTATTTATATTTACTCATTTTAACATCGCTATTTATATTGCGTGTTAAACTACTCCTAAAGTAATAATATGATCTTTAAAGTGATATTTGTCACTTTGATTCATCATACTATAGTCTCATTGACCAAACAAACAATGCATTATATATCCAAAGGGAAAAAAGGTCATGTTTGTCACTTCACTATAGAAAATAGTTTTGAATATTATTTCTTTATTATATTATTGGTCTATACATATCTTTTATGTATATACTATCGGTCCATATGTGTTTTTAACGCTATGTTTAACATTTTGATAATAATTGATGGATTATTAGAGTAAGGACGAATTTAAGTCATTTTTATGATATCGTGAATATATATGAACTGATAATACAATATTAAAGACATATATAAATCAATAATATAACGAAAGACAATATTAAACCTTTTTCGATAGCAAATGGACAAATTATCCTTTCACCTAACTAAAATGATCAATAGACCCTGCCCATCACCATGAATTTGATTATTTTTATTTCAACAATTTATTTTGCTAATTCAAAATTTATTTTTGAAAAAAAAAGGAAAATATGAATAGGCAGCAGACTCATTTAATATAGCATTAACATATGGTCTTAATTACTTCAATATTCTTGCATTGACCAAATTAAATGAATTCAATTTTCTTCATTTACTAGTCGTATGTACTATATACTATAATTATTGTGTTATTTGCTAAATTATCTTGAAGTATATTAAACGTGGAAAAGGAGAAGAATTTTGTGTAGGACATTGGGCTAAGACCAAACATTCTTGACTATATAGTTATTATTATCACCATCAATAGCTCAATTTTACCTAAGTTTTGTACCTAATTAATGCTGTATAGAGAGACTAATAAACATTCCATCATCATTATACTTGAAGAATATATTTTATATGAGTTAGTTTGACTTAACACATAATTTAAGAAAGAATGAAAAAAACTATTAAATTTTGTGGTCTAAATAAGTGATAAACGTTTGGGTAGGTATAAATTATTTTATTAAGAGTAAAATATACATTTTTGTAAAATCCGGCAATTTGAAATAGCTATGAAGAGGCTTAGAATTGGAAATAGTCTTTTTGGAAAGAATTAAAAAAAAATCTGGAAAATTTGGTGAAGTATGGGAAAAAGTGAGTTATGTTTGCAAAGTTCGTGGAATGGTCTTTCCAACGCCGCTGAGTTTGCCCGATTCTGAGTTCGTATGAGAGAGTTATGCCCTTTGAAAGTTGGGTTGTTGGCAGGGCAATTAACCCGATTTTGTAAGGGTATTTTGGTCTTTTCCCTAGCCTTTTCTTTTGGATATATATTAAGGTGTTAGACTGATTTTAAATCAGTTTTTCCTTTTTAAAATGAGAGTTAGGGTTCTTGATAGAAAATGAGAGAAGAGGAGAAAGGAGAAGAAGCAACTTCGTAGAGATCGTCGTGGATTTCGTCGGGGGTGATCCCTATTAAGGTATGTGAGTTCATAGTGTTGGGTTGGTTCTTTCCTCCACACGCCAAACTCATTTTAATTCCGAGAAAAGATTGGTTGTGCTGTTGAAATTTGTGGTTGTGTGAGTTGAAGTTGTTGGTTGTGTTGTTGAAGTTCCTTGTTGTTTTGGGACATGTTTCCGGTTGTGATTTTGAGTTGAATCTATTGTGTGTTGAGGGGTTTTATGATTCTAAGTGTTTGGGGATGGAAACTTTGAAGTTAAGAAGGTTTAGAGTGGGGGAAAGAGAAGGAGGAAAGTCGAATTTCGGGAAAAAGGGTTGGGGCGTCGCGCAGCCAGCGCGCCCCAAAAGGGCTCTGAAGCCCAGCCCTTGGGGGGGCGCGCATAGCAGACCCAGCAGGCCCCTCTGAAGCTTCAGGGCTGGCGCTCCGCGCCTCTCAGAGCGCCAAAGACGCCAAGTTTTCCCTTTCATTCCCTACTTTTTCATGCATGTTCCTTGGCATTGTACCTATGTTTCATAGTTGATTCCAACACTCCAAGGTACGTCTAAACGTCCAAGAACTCATCCATAAACATGTGATCATATACCTTGAATCCATAATCCAATTTGAGGAAAGTTTGGATCAAAGTAAAGTGAAGTTAGAGTCAATCTTAGAAGTTAAGAAGTAAGTCCAAGCAAGTCTTTAAAATTGTTTCAAGAGTCTTTATTGAACGTTTTAACTTCATTTTAAGGCTTGAGTTTCAGTTAAGTAAAGAGTATCTAGTTTCAAGTTAATCAAGAGTATAAAGTTGAGTTCTTTCTCAAAAGTTATTAGGGAACTATGTACTTCCCAAGAAGTTTTAAAGAAATGTTTTCACATTTAAACAAGATTGGAAACTGAGATTTCCAAAGAGCCTTCGGGCTAGTTTTCCAGAAAAAGAGTTATCGCTTTCTAAATGAAGCAAGAGAGGAAACTGAGATTTCCAAGATATCCTTTGAGCTAAGTTTTTGAGTAATATCTCAAATCAGCAGGAAGACATATGTTTTAAAAACATAAGAGCCAGTACATTTTGGGAGTAGTATCGAGCACCGAATTGGGGGAGCGTTCAAAGAACCCACAGCCCCCATAGAACCATGTTAGCCACATGGGTAGAAGAGGTTCATACTTTTTAGATGAATCCTTTTCAGATTAGACTAGTGGATCCATTAGGCAGTTCAGGTCTATACCTTTGGCCGGGTATAGGATGCTCTGGCAGCGTGAGGTCGATCGTGTATCATCACTATAGCTCTTATGTGATGGTTGTCGGTTAGAGAAACTCCCACAGCAGTTATTGTATTTTCATACACAGAGAATTGTATTTTTTATACATCAGTTCATTGTATTTCTATATACATCTCAGGCTTATTGTATCTTTGTATACACACAGAGTTTATAGCATGTTTTAACAATCTTTCTTTATATCGCACTTGTTTTAAATTGCCTTATATTGAAAGAAGTCAGTCAGGTTGAGTTGAGTTGAGCCAGGTAAGCTATTCAGTTTCTTCCAGTTTCCTTCTAGCCTTGTTGCTTAGTTTTCCAGCTTGCATACTCGTACATTCCATGTACTGATGCCAGTTGGCCTGCATCGTTATGACGATGCAGATTCAGGTACCCCGGATCAGCATCCACGTTTGATCCAGCTGAGCACTCCAGAGTCAGTGGTGAGCCTCCTTGCATTCCGGAGGACTCAATTATTTTGTGTTCTTAGTTTTTGTTTTATTAGGATGTTGCGGGGTCTGTCCCAACATCCATCTCAGTATTTAGAGGCTTCATAGACAGACAGTCAGTCAGTTAGTTTTGAGTCTCTCATCTATATATATATGTAAATATTCTATTTTGAGATTCGAGTTGCCTTTGGCCATATTTTATCAGTTAAGTTGTTTTTATGTCTTGCATTGCATTGAGTTATTCTGTTGAGGTTTCCGCTGAGTTAAGAAAGCCAGGCCAAGGGTTCGCTTGGGGCCAGAATGGTCTCCGGGTGCCGGTCCGCCAGGGTGTAGGCTCGGGGCGTGACAAACTTGGTATCAGAGCACAGAGTTCAAGTCCTAGGGAGTCTATGAAGCCGTGTCTGTAGAGTCCTAGTTATCGGTGTGAAGCGCGCCACATCTATAATTGGGAGGCTGCAACATTTAGGAAGATTTCTCATTTCTTTCACACTCATTTCATGCGTTAGAGTTGATCTCTAAAAAGTTTCTTTCTAATCCATGCTTGCGCGTGTTTCAGATAGTCATGCCTCCACGAAGAGTTGGTAGAGGGCGTCTTCCTAGACGTTATGTTGATGAGCAAGAGTTACCCTATGCACCGGGAGTGCAAGATCAAGGGGAAGTTTCTAATGCCGAGTTCAGAGAGGCAATTAGAATGTTGAGTCAAGCTGTAGCAAATCAGATTGGTCAGCAAAGGGAGCTCGACATGAAGGAGCTGACACTTCAAGGATTCGTGAGTTCTTGGGGATGAATCCTCCGAGTTTCATGGGTTCGAGCACTACTGAGGATCCAGAGGATTTCATTGAGGAGTTGAAGAAGATTTTTGATGTGATGCATGTGGCAGATATTGAGCGGGTTGAACTAGCTGCTTATCAATTGAAGGATGTTGCTAGAACTTGGTTCGACCAGTGGAAAGGGGGCAGAGCTGAGAATGCACCACCTACAAGTTGGGCCGATTTTGAGGAAGCTTTCTTGGGGCATTTCTTTCCTCGAGAATTGAGAGAGGCCAAGGTACGTGAGTTCCTCACACTTAAGCAGGAGTCCTTGAGTGTTCATGAGTACAGTTTGAAGTTCACACAATTATCCCGCTATGCTCCGGAGATGGTTGCGGACATGAGGAATAGAATGAGCTTGTTTGTTGCTGGGTTGTCTCGGTTGTCGAGCAAGGAAGGTAGGGCTGCAATGCTTATCGGGGACATGGACATATCAAGGTTGATGGTTTATGTGCAGCAGGTTGAGGAAGAGAAGCTGAGGGACAGAGAAGAGTTCAGAAATAAGAGAGCTAAGATCGGGAACGAGTCCGGGCAGCAGAGAGGTAATTCAAACCGTTCCTCCTTTCAGCAAAGGCAAAAGGGACCTGCTCCATCATCTAGAGCACCTGCACCCAGATACAGAGGTGAATTTAATGTTCAGAATTCGAAGGACTTCAGGGCTAGACCAGCACAATCTTCGGGTAGTGTGGCGCAAGGGAGTAGTAAGCCTCCTGTGCGCCAAATGTGGTAGGAACCACTCAGGTATTTGTCGAGAGGCTCCATTGGTTGTTTCAGTGTGGTCAGAATGGACATTTCATGCGAGAGTGTCCAAAGAATAGGCAGGGTAATGGGGAATAGCACAGTCTTCTTCAGTTGTTCCACCAGACAGGACGGCACCTAGAGGAGCTACTTCTAGTGTAGGTGGAGGAGCAAAGCCTTATGCTATCACCAGTCGCCATGAGCAAGAGAATTCTCCGAATGTTGTCACTGGTATGATCAAAGTCTTTGCTTTTGATGTGTATGCTTTGCTAGACCCAGGAGCGAGTTTATCTTTTGTAACTCCTTATGTTGCAAATAGTTTGAGGTTCTTCCTGAAAGACTTTGTGAACCCTTTTGTGTTTCTACACCTGTTGGGGAGTCTATTCTAGCGGAAAGAGTTTATCGTGATTGTCCTGTTTCTATCAATCACAAGAGCACCATGGTATTTGGTTGAGTTAGACATGGTAGATTTTGATGTCATTCTAGGTATGGATTGGCTTCATGCTTGTTATGCATCGATAGATTGTAGAACTCGAGTGTCAAGTTTCAGTTTCCGAATGAGCCAGTCATAGAGTGGAGTAGCAGTTCAGCAGTGCCTAAGGGTCGTTTTATTTCGTACCTTAAGGCAAGAAAGTTAGTTTCGAAGGGTTGTATCTATCACTTAGTCCGAGTTCATGACTCTAGTGTTGAGATACCTCATTTTCCAGTCAGTTCCTATAGTAAGAGAGTTTCCAGAAGTTTTCCTGATGATCTACCCGGAATTCCTCCTGAGAGAGAAATAGATTTCGGCATAGATCTCATTCCAGATACTCGTCCTATCTCTATTCCGCCATATAGAATGGCACCAGCAGAGTTGAAAGAGCAGTTGAAAGATCTCCTAGAAAAGGGTTTCATTCGACCAGTGTCTCACCTTGGGGCTCCGGTTTGTTTGTGAGAAAGAAAGATGGTTCCCTTAGAATGTGTATAGATTACCGCCAGTTGAATAAGGTTACCATCAAGAACAAGTACCCTCTTCCGAGGATTGATGATCTTTTCGATCAGCTTCAGGGTGCCACTTGTTTTTCAAGATTGACCTCATCAGGCTATCATCAGTTAAGGGTAAGGGAATGTGATATTCCAAAGACAGCTTTCAGAACCAGGTATGGTCATTATGAGTTTTTGGTCATGTCCTTTGGTTTGACCAATGCACCGCAGCTTTCATGGACTTGATGAATAGAGTCTTCAAACCTTATTTAGATATGTTTGTTATTTTATTGATGACATACTAATCTATTCAAGGAATGAAGAAGATCATGCTAGTCATCTCAGAAGTTCTTCAGACTTTGAAAGACAAGGAGTTGTATGCCAAGTTCTCTAAGTGTGAGTTTTGGCTTAAGTCTGTGGCATTCCTAGGCCACATTGTGTCCGGTGATGGAATTAAAGTTGATACTCGAAAATTGAGGCAGTGCAGAATTGGCCTAGACCCACATCTCCAACTGAAATTAGGAGTTTCTTGGGTTAGCTGGCTATTATAGAAGGTTTGTTGAGGGTTCTCGACTATTGCATC